>NC_056748.1:372173949-372191449 GCF_019279795.1 Protopterus annectens | reverse complement strand
TTCTAATTGTTAATGGAAGGCCATTTCAGGATCTGGCTACAGTACAGGAGTATAGAAGCTGACTAGCAGGTAGGTTCAGTTTGTGCAGCTGCAAAAGTTGTTGATTTTCAGATCTGAGAGATATTTTGGGTAGATAGTTGCTAAATAATGAACTAAGGGCAGGACAGGCTAAAGGTTTGTAGATTATTTTATGCACAGTTGTAAGCTGTAGGTAGACGAGATAGTGTGGGAGTTCAAACCAATTGAGGGAGTGTAGAGCTGTATAGTGGTGAGAAGAATATTTAGCATTTGTAGGAAACTTGGCAATTTTCTTATAGCATGTTTCAAGCTATTTTTTTAGAGAGGATTTTAGGTTAGTGAGTAATGGGGCACCACAGATGAGAAAGGGGGGTAGATAAGTGGTACCAAGGGTTTGTTTGGTGGACGAGTTAAGAAAGTGTTTGTGCCAAACAGAATGCCTACTTTCTGGTATGTTTTTATAATATTATGTTGTATGTGCAGGTCAAATTTTAGATGTTCATCTATTATTACTCACAGTAGTTTAATATAAGTAACAACTTCAGTAATTGTATTGTTTTGAGATTGTTTGGTGAACTTGGATTTTTTAGGAGAGTTTTTTTCTTAGTGGT
Organism: Protopterus annectens; assembly: GCF_019279795.1. NCBI lineage: Eukaryota > Metazoa > Chordata > Ceratodontiformes > Protopteridae > Protopterus > Protopterus annectens. Next base: position 372,190,820 of record NC_056748.1, on the reverse strand, counting down.
AAAAAGGAGTAGCTTAGTTTTGTGTGGATTAAGTGTTAGTTGATTGTTACTGAGCCAGGTCTCGATGGAGATAAGGGCCAGTTGAGTGAATTTTTGAAGATGAGACATTGAATCAACTGAACAAACACTTAACCGGCACCTATGGGGATTGGTAGATGCCGGTTAAGTATATGTGCCAGTTGCTTGAGATATGCTCTACGATTTTTGATTGGCTCGTATACCGGCATATGAGCCAGTCAAAAATGGTAAAGCATAGCCTTTTCTATTCAATGCAGAACAGCAGGCTGTTCCGCATTGAACAGAAGAGGCTTCCCTTTGGGAGTTTTGATTGGCTCGCATGCCAGCATATGAGTCAATTGAAAATTGCAAAGTGAAGCCACTTCTACTCAATGCGGAACTGTTCCGCATTGAGAAGAAGTGTCTCCGCTTTGTGATTTTTCATCAAATGAGGGTTGCTTGGGAGTTCAAGTTGCTTGAGTCCTGGATAACGGGGAGTTTACTGTAATAGCAGAGTTATCTGTGTATTGTATGAGAGAACCCTGCCTGGATGAAGGATGAAGATTAATAAAGATATTACATAGAAAGGGACCTAATATACAGCCTTGGGGAACACCAGTAGAGTTGTGAAGATATAGAGAGGGAGTTCTGCCATTTGACTGCCTGTTGTCTGTCCAATAGGTAACTTGAGAACCAGTTAAGGGGGGGGGAGACCAATTTTTGAGAGATGATTTAGAAGTAGAGAGTGACAGACTTTTTCAAAAGCTTTTGATAAGTCAAGAAATAGGGAAGAGACAATTTTGCCTGAGTCTCAGACTTTATTGGCAGTATCCATGAAGGATATCAAGGCAGTCATAGTACTATGAGCAGGTTAAAAAATGTGTTGTGTAGGTGACATAATTTGATTGTTAAGAAGAAAGTTTAGAAGTTGTATATGTATGCATCTTTCAAGGAGCTTAAAGATGGGAGACAGGATGGCTACAGGATGGTAGCTGGAGATAATCTGTAGAGTTTCAGCCTTTGTGGAGAGGAAGAATAAATGTCTTTGGGGACATAGGATTCGAGCATGGATCTGTTGATGAGTATACTGATTGGGCAGACAATGGCTTTGGCTGCTAGTTTTAGATATTCTGTGAGTAGGTTATCAGCTACAGTGGAGTAAGATTTGAGTTTGAGAAGTAGTCTTTTGATGGTACTAGTTGGAATGAGTTTAAGTGTGAAGGTGGGTGTGGACTGGGTAGTTGCATGACAAGAACTGGAGGAGGACATAGTGGAAGAAGGGAGAAAGGGAGAGGATTGTCTTAATGTATATCATAATTAGAACTATGTGATTGGGACTCAGTGAGGTTGGGGAAAGTTGGCAGTGAAGTCTGATATACTATTGATAAAGTGAGAGTTGAAGAGACAAGCTGTTTGTGATGGAGCTTTAGCAGGATAAGCACATGGATTACGCTTAGCACCAGGGCTTAGAAGTGAATTAATAAATGTCCAGAATTTTCTGGGTTTCTGCTTATGATTGGTTTGAAAGTTTAGATAGTACTCTTTTTGTCTTTGATTACTTGTCCTTTTACCTGGTTACAGAGCTGCTTGAATTTCAACAAGTCTGATGGGATTTTACTTTTTAGCCATTACTTCCAAGCTTTGCCCTGATTAACATTAGTTCTTTTGTTGGCTTAGTTATCTATGGGGCATGGTTGGTTTTGATTCTTTTTACTCTAGGAGGTGTGAGGCTGTTTAGAGTTTCTAGAAATATTGCATTAAAATACTTCATCAGATCATCTATAGATATTATTTTTAGGATGCTCCAGTTCAAATTTTTTAGAAGATTGATAAATGTCTGTGATTTGAAGTTGGTCAGATTCCGTATTTGTTTATAATGTTGTTCCTTTTGAAAGAAGGAAACTGTTCTATAAACAAAGGTGGAAAGAGGATCACTAAGTGCATTTTGAAGAGTACCAGCTGTGGATATTATACTTGGACCATTCTAGGATGGAACCTTCATTATTACTCCTGTTGAATCTAGTTGGAGTGGTGATGAGTTGGGTGAATTTGAATAGACTAATGTTTGTGGATGGAAATTTGAAACAGAAGTTTAGCCAGTTAATACTGACATCGCCCAGATTGATGGTTTCATTTTTAAGTGTATTAGAGATCCAGGCAATTCTCTCTTTCAGAATACGTATGTTATTGCAAGGGGGTATATATAGAACTATGATACATAATTTTTTAGATTTATTTTTAGAAAATAAATCAGAATTTTTGCATTAAAGAACTTTGGAATAATATTTGAGTATGGGGTTATATTGTAGGTGTTAGGGAAAACGAGTGCAATGCCACCTCCTTTTTTGTGAAGTCTATCTGACCTTATGACATTGAAGCCTGGAGGGAGAAATTCAGAATCTTTTATGTTAGGTTTGAGCCGGGTCTCACTAGCAGGGATGTTGTATGGTTGATTGTGAGATACCCAGTCATGAAAGTCTGTAATTTTGTTACGAATACTTTGGAAGTTTAGTGCAACAATATTTAAGGATTTAATGGAGTTAGAGAGGTTCGCTAGAGTTGATAGGTTAATAGTGCAATTAGGTCCTGGATTAGGGTGGATATCACCACATAGGGGTAAGTTTAAAAATCTGGGAGAGTAGAAGGATGGTAGTTGGTCTCTTTTTGATCTGCTTTGGTGATTCTGATGGTAGAGGGTAGTGTGTTTAATGGAAGTATTATCAATTTGGAGAAGACCAATGGGCTTATTTGAAATAGGTTGGGAGATATATATCAGAGTAGCTCTTTGACGGGTTAGATTGGAAGGATGTGATAGATGTAGGTTTAGAGAGAAAGGAGATAGAGCTGAGTGCTGTGGGATTTTATAATAGAAAGAAAAATAGGGTGAAATGGGAAAGAAGCAGTATATTTATGCTTGTGACAAACTTAACTATTTATTAAAAATGCAATTCAGTATACTCCACAATACATCATTTGCCATTACCTTCTAACACAGTTATTGAAAATACTGCTCAGTAGAGCCCACAACACATCCCCTGCCATTGCCTACTAACCGAATATTACTAATGCTGTAAAAGTGAACATTTGATATTGACAATTATTTTTACTGAGATTTTGGATTTGCATGAGTCAAATCTTTCTGTTTGCAGGATTCATTTTTTTTAGGTTTTACTGACTTTGACTGACAAATACCATATTTGTGACTTTTTCTGCAGGTTAGGACAGTATGATTATTATGCATTTGGGTTGTACCTTTGTATATAGAATTAGTAAATGTGTAACTAGGTAGATTTTGCTGTACATTTTTGCTTCTCAGAGAGGAATTGCAGTTACAGCTGGTATGTGCTTTAATGTACTTTCATTTTTTTTAAATGCTTCACTCCTTTTAGTTGTTTTTGTACCTTTTGCTGTTTTTGTATTTAGAGTGATTTGTATTTAGAGTGGTATTTCGGTTGTATAACACTGAGGTTCTGCTGACTTTGGTTCCTGTATTGTGGTGTTCAGTTTATTAATTGCTGTGATGCCCCATTGCTGGTCATGCAGATAAATTGGTGATAAATACCAGATGATGTGGATGGAATGGTGATAAAAGTTACTCTAGTTCCAATGTATTTTGTTATTGTGATAAAAGTTACTCTAGTTCAAATTTATGGTTTTATTATGATAAAAGTTATTCTAGCTCAGATGTATATTTTTATTATGATAAAAGTCACTCTAGTTTAGATGCATGTTTTTATTACCCCCATTATACCATTTAGTTTGTGTGTGTGTGTGTGTGTGTGTGTGTGTGTGTGTGTGTGTGTATATATATATATATATATATATATATATATATATATATATATATATATGTATGTGTGTGTATATGTATGTGTATGTGTGTGTGTATATATATATATATATATATATATATATATATATATATATATATATATATATATATATATATATATATATATATATATATATATATATATATAGGCAGCTATAGTACCACATCATGGTGATACTGGGAGGTACCTAGCAGGTAGTACAAAAAGGAGATGTAAGACTATTAGGTACATAAGTCCTGAAAAGAGCATAGGACCTTCTGTCAAAAACCTTACAGGTGTTAAGATTTGAAGGTAGTAGGGGAGGCAGCTGTCCCTTTAAGGTAATTAGGTATATGGGAGAGGCAGCTACCCATGTAAACAGTGGCCAAAGATAAAATGGCAAAAGCTGAGGAATGAAACAGATTCACTGTGTGCACTCTATAGGAGTCTGAAGAACCTACTGTTAGGAAAGAAGTACCTCAAGTGATTTAGTAGTAAAACACATATAATTTTGTAGTTTTAGGGTACACTGTGCATTGGGAAACTAGGCCATTTTGAACTAAGCATCTATATTCAGAGAATAGATGAAAGGCCCCATCCTGGTATCAAGTCTTTTTTAAATACTTGCAGTGAATCAGTGTCTAATGTTTAAAGATATTTTGTTCGAGAGTGTGATAGTAGATTTCAAAATACATTTGTCGTTGACGATGTTTTACACCAGTCTGTCTTGAATGAGAAAGTACCACCCCTGGACAGAATATTAGTTTGGAGAGTGCTGACATTCATTAGTGGCCTGAATTCATCATCCTGAAGAGCTGTATATGCCAGACACAACTTGTCTCTCAAATACTGATAACGTACTGAATATAATTCAAGTAATTCTAATCACTTGCTATATGTGAATGACTTGTAAGCTGTAATTCTTTTAGTGACTTTCCTCTGTGCACTTTCAGGTATCAGTAAGTTACACTTGCTATAAGAGCAAAACAGTACAGCTGAAACTTACCAGAGCAGTAGATGTGCATATGATCACTGCTGCAGTAGCCTTAGCTATACTTATATCCTGCCAAGGATACAACAGCTGGCCAGCTTCCAAAGCTCTGTACCCATGAACTACCACATAGGCAGCAATCTACTTAACACCAAATGCGTAATAAGAGACCTTGGAACCCAGGTGGACAATAGTCTCTCCTTTGATAGTCACATCGCCACAGTAGTCAGGAAGTCCTTCTATGTGGCACACCTCATCATAAAAGGGTTCTCATCCAGGAAAAAAGAGGTCATCGTTCCCCTCTACTCATCACTCATTAGACCCATTATAGAGTACAACGCCACTTTTGGAATGTACTTCACAAGACATCTGCAGCAGCTGGAAAGGCCACAGAAGAACCTCACAAAGAGGATTACTGGCCTCAAACAAATGCCCTACACTGACCACCTCAAAAAACTCCAGCTTTACTCCGTCGCATATCGCCTACTCAGAGGCGATCTCTGCCTAACATATAAAGCTATGTCAAACCCAGAGCTGTTGGTCATGCTACACCTAAAGAAATCACAATCCCTCTGAGCTACACACTCTAGGGACCTAAACCTTGTCACCACAATAAACAGGACACGCTGGAGGGATAGATTCCTGTCCCAGAGACTTCCTATACTCTGGAACAAGCTACCCATCTATGTCAAGCAAAGTTCTTCATTAGCACTCTTCAAGAAAAATCTTGAGTGGATGGGAAATAGGAAATACACCCCGGGGATCACTTCTGTGTCTCTGCTGGACAGTGGCACAGGAAAATAACTTTCTTGGGTGGCGTAAGCTATGGAACCTTGCTGGCTAGGCTTACATAGGCCCTTGGGCCGATAGCCTAGTACCTACCTATGAACCTATGAACCTATAAGGGTACCTTCCACGCATGAGCAGAGATGAAGAAAAAGAATGGTTTTGGTTCCAAGACCTTCAGAGCTTTCATGTCAACTGAGACAGGGAAACTTGAGTCCCGAAAGATCAGCTCTAGAGAAATAAAAATAAAAGCCCTCACCCTGGCAACAAAAATATACAAAATAAGGGGAGGAAGGTGGCTACTGCAGGAGTGATCATGAAAACATCTATTGTTATGGTAAATTTACTTACACACCTATGCTATGTAGATCACTTAATCACTGTTGCAGTAACTTTAGTTATACTGGTAGACAACCATGGCTTACACTAACTGGCAGGAGGAAGGATGAAAGTCCAGGACTCCCTAGAGAAAGGTCCTAGCATGGCCTGTTAGAGAATAAATCTAGTTTGTAGTACTTTATAAAGATATGTACAGAGGACCAAGTTGCTGCTTCTAGAATACTTCTAGAATCCAACCCTTTCCAAAAAGCCACAGATGAAGCCAAGGCCCTATTTGAGTGAGTATTGACCCTGCCTGGAATAGTTTTGTTGTAGTGGGAATAACAAAAGGTAATAGCCTCAGACAACTATTTGGAAATAGTCTGCTTTGACACAGGTTATCCCTTCTTCTTACCTTTACAAGAAATGAACATGTGATCAAAATAGTTTGCTCTGTCAAGATAGTTGTGTGTGTTCATCCAAGATATGAAGTATCTTTTCTCCCTCACTTTTAGTTCTGGAAAGAAAATAGGGACATGAATAGATTGGCTTAAGGTAAACTCGGATACGACTTTAGGCATGAACGAAGGATTATTTCTCAAAAAAATATATCTCTGTGGAAGATGAGATAAGGTTGAACTTGTCTATATTACAAGATCGAATGCTTAGGTGATCGAACACCTAAACATTGAACTTGTAATATCAAACCCAAAAACGTTGAATGGCGCAAGAAAACATGTTGGTCGGCCACAGAAAAACAAATAATAACTTTACACCCAAACTAAGTGAGGGGCTTTGCCCCCCACACCCCCCCAACATGGGGGGATGTTCCCACTACACCCTCCCAACTAAATATACCAACTCCGAGATCGCTCTACAGTAGACAAAATAGCAAAATCTGGCAAACAGCCAAGGGAAAATCTTTCCCTGAGTTGAATCGTCCGTTCATTGTTTTTTTGCTTTCAGTATTACAAGTTCAATGTTTAGGTGTTCGATCACCTAAGCATTCGATCATATAAATATAGACCCGGATGAACTACCATAAAAGCTTGCAACACAGGTATTCTTCTTGTAGAGGTCAGAACAATCAACAAAACTGTTTTCCATGTTAAGAACCTCAAGTCAGCCAGATTAGCTAGTTCAAACGGAGCAAGTGTTAGCTTCTGTAACACAAAATAAAGATCCCAAGGAGGAGCCACCAGTTTTCTGGGAGGCTTCTTATGTAAAACCCCTTTCAAAAACATTTTCACATAAAACTGCATTGAAAGAGGGGGATCTATGAGCAGACATGCTGAAATGGCTGACAAATGAACCTTGACAGAAGAGTAAGATAGTCCATAGGACAGTAAGTCACACAAATGCAGTAAAAACCAAGACATACTAGACCTGAATGAGTGCTGTTTTTGTTGGCAACAACAAGAAAACCTTTTCCATTTGTTAATATGATTTTATAATAATAGGCTTTCTTGTCTCCATTAATACTTGCTGATGTCCTCAGTAGCCAGGTGCCTTAAAGGTATTAAAACTCTATCATCCAAGCAGCCAACTGTATTTTGTTTAAGGATGGGATGTATCACGTACCTCTGATCTTGTCTGAGTAAATCCAGTCTGTGAGGAAGCTTGTGGTAATCACCCCTGGATAATCAAAAATAAGGGAGAACCACTGTTTCCTGAACAAGAAAGGAGTCACCACAGTGATCTCTGGAGAGTCCTTCTGAATCTTCAGAAGTGCCCTGGATATCAGTAGAAAGGGTGGAAAAGTATACAGAAACATTCATGTCCAAGGCGAAGAAAAGCCACCTGTTTCCAGGACATCTTGCTTGTATCCCTTAAACAGAATTTTGCCAGTTGATTGTTTAGAGAGGAATTACCCACAGATGGATCAAATCTTGGAAGATCACTGATTTAGTTTCAATTCATGAGGGTCTGCCACAGTCCTGCTTTGTTTGTCTCATGCACAGTTTTGTTCTCACAGAATACAAGATGCCTGCTGAGTGAAATTTTGCTGTAAAGCTATATCTCCCATACTAACATGGCTAGTCTCCATATGGAGTATGAACTTATTCCTTTTTGCATGTTAATGTACCACATCACCATGGTATTGTCTTGGGGACTATAGATGATTCAGAGAGAGACAGCGATAGATAGAGAGAGTTGAGAGCATTTATAAGAGCTAGCATCTCTATTATATTTATGTGGTTTGGTCTGTCTTTCTTGTCCCAGAGACCCTGCACTTTTATACCCACTGACACTACTCCAAAGTAAAGTCTGAGGTGTCTGCTGTGACTGACTGACTGAAGCAGGAGGAAGAATGGGAGACCTGGATTCTGAGAAACTTTGTCTCTACCAACTGATTTGCCTTTTCAAAAATCCCATGAATGGAATTTGAAAAGACAGTGAGTATAGATGCTGGGACCAAAGTGATTTCAGATACCATTTTATCTTTCTCATGTGGAGTCTTGCAAGAGGTAACATTTGAATTATGGAACCCATGAGACTTAGAATCCTGAGGTATTTACTCACTGAGACAAATGTGCGAGTAGAACCCCCCTGGAACAGATCAAAATATAGATCTATTTTTTTCTGTAGAAGATCTCTTTGTTCTGATGTGTCTATCCTGAAACACAATTCTCTGAGATGGTGCCAGAAAATTCTTTTGAATCTTCTCCTGGATTCCCAGCCTGTGTAGGAAATTTCTTAACCAAAAGAGATTCCACTTTAGTAAGGACTCTGCAGTGATAAGTCATCTAAATATGGAAAATGTGAATACCCTGTAGCCTACAGTGGAGTATCATAGGATCAAGACACTGTGAACACATTTGGATCAGTGGCTAGTCCAAAGGGTAAGGCAGAGAACTGATAATGTGATCCAGACACACAAAATCTTAAGAATTACCTGAAATCTCTATGAATAGGAATGTGATGATATGCATCTTATAAATCTAAGGTTACTAGAAAACTCAAATGAGGAAAAAGGGGTGACAGGTTATGCAGTAAAAGCATTTTGAACTTTGTCACTATCACAAACTGATTCAGGAAAGAATTATCCAGAACTGGTCTCCAAGCGTTTCCTTTCTTTGGCACTAAAAACAATCTTTTTTTAAACAAGAAATATCTTTATTAAATTATCACGTATGACATAGACAATTCTACATTTACATAAATGAAAAAAATGTATTTCATAATTTAGTTGTAAACATTATATATCACAAATCATGCTGACATAATTATAGTTGCAAACATTTACACATCACTTATAAGCTATCCAGTCATTGTCAAACATTACAAAGCTCATTCAAATCCAGCCTTCTTCTAAACCTTGTTTTTCTCTGCATGTATTGTTTCCACAATTCCCATTTCTTCCTATGTAATTTGCACCTACCGTTTTCGAAAGATCCCAATTCCAGTCGTGTTATCTCTGTTACTATATTCATTACTTCTAGTAAAGTTGGTTTAGACTTTGATTTCCATTTTCTAGTAATTGCTTTTTTGACAGCCACCATAATTAGACTCAGCCAGGCCTTACCATGTCTAAGCGATTCTGATTCTGTATCATATCTCAAAAAAATCATTTCCTTAGTTACAACAATTTACTTACCTATTATCTCTGACAGAGCAGTCTGCAGGGAATCTTCAAAATCTGCCAACTCATTACACTCCAGAAAATATGTTCCCAGTTATCTATTTCTTCCCCATCACAACTCCAACATTTGCTGTCTACCTGAAGAAAAATCCTTTGGAGTATACTTGGGGTAGAAAAACATCTATGTAAACATTTCCAAGCAAAGATTCTCAACCTTCTAGATTTTGTTGCATATTTGGGAGATATACATATATCCCCCATTGTTTATTTGTGAATTGCTTATCCAATCCCTCTTCCCAATCCTTTCTAACCTCATCTGATTGATTCTTATAGTTATCATGCAATATTTTATATGCTCTACTAATTATATCAGATGATTGTATAATACAAATGTCAGCTATAATAGCATACAATGTAATTTCTGGTGTACTGTAAGTCTTGTATATTTTTTGTATAATTTCTTGTATAAGTTTGGTATAATCTCTATATGTGGAGCTTTTCTCCCTGGGCCTCCACTGAAAATGGGTCTTATCCCAGTCAGACTTTCCCAGTAAACAAATGTAAACTAAATAAATAATTATTCCTTTTTTAACAGCAGCTTCTGTTCTAGGTTCTACTAAAAACTTTACCAGTACTGGTCTTTTATTTAGGACCCCCTATTTCTTTCTCTTTGCAAATACTCTGATGTCAATCCTTGATAGGGAAGGCAATCTATCCTGCAGTCCAAATAAATTCTTGGCCTCTTCCCATTCTATTACATTTCCCTCTCTAATTATTTGCTCCCAATACCTTGGTTCTTTTACTAGTTTTCTCCAATGAATTCCAGCCCCCTCTTGCCAGTTGTCTGTAGCCCTAATTGCAGTCAGCTCTACTGGCAGAATCTCCGTTCTCCATTTCCATGTTGTCTTAATTCTTAGTAAACTTTCAGTTAATTTATAAATATAATACTCTGCATGCTTATTGTTATTCTCCTTAAGGATCTGCATCCAAAATCACAGTCTCTCTTTGTTTCTTGAGCTCCCCCCCCCGTCTCATTATCATCCTTTTCCACTTTGAATTATAGGTTTCTGCTTCTGCTATGTATAGCAGTCTTAACCGTGTAGCTCTGAAATACTCCTTTAAATCAGGTAATCCCAAAACTGCCTTGTTCTGTTGGAAGAATCAGCTTATCCCACTGATTGACTCTTGCCATCTTCCCCTCTCAGATAAAATCCTTCAGCTCTTTATTAATTGCTATCCACAGCTTCTCCTCTGGTTGATAAAATTATGCCTGACCTGTGTATAAAACTAAAGTGACCAAAAACATTTTAATTGCTTGTATCTTGCCACCCATATCCATATAACAGAGCTTCCGATTTCTCAGCTTTTGTATTATCTTTTGTTTAGTCTCATCTCATATATCAGGCGGTCACGGTGGTGCAGTGGTTAGCGTTGTCACCTCACAGCAAGAGGTTCTCACCTTCTGTGTGGAGTTTGCATGTCCTCCCTGTGGTCGCGTGGGTTTCCGCCGGGTGCTCCATTTTCTTCCCACATCCCAAAGACATGCTGCAGGTGGATTGGACACTCTAAATTGGCCCTAGGCATGAGTGCGTGTGTGTGTGTGTGCCTTCTGTGGAAGGTTGGGTGCCAGGCTGGCAACTCAACACCGTAAAAACTCCACTGCCAATCATGAGTGGACAGGTGATCCACTGTGGCAACCCCTAACTGGGAAAAGCCGAAAGAAGAAGTCTCATCTCATATATCCTTAGCTACCACACCGGAATCCTTTTTAATCCATACTCCTAAGTGCTTCATTTTATCATGTCCCCATAAATATGGATATTTCTGAACAAATTCATGTGTGGGTACATAATTTACAGCTATTGCCTTTGTTTTAGGTTCATTTTGTATCCTGAAAAGATGTGAAACTGCATCAAAATGTTCCACAGCACTGAAATGTCCTTTTCTGGTTTTATCAAGTATAAAATGATATCTGCAAATAAAGCCAGCTTTTCCCGACTACCACTCCAATTATATCCTTGAATTTCTGAATCTCGTTTTCTTTGCCAATGGTTCTAAATATAATGCAAATAGCAAAGGGGAAAGAGGACACTCTTGCCTTGTTCCTCTGCTCAAACAGAAATTATCAGAGAGGAACCCACCCATTTTAATTTTCGCCTCCGATCCATGTATCCTGCTAATCACCCTTACAGTTTTATCAGGGAATGCAAATGCTTCCATTGCCCTGCTCATAAACTCCCAACTTACTCTGTCAAATGCTTTCTCTGCATCAAGACCCACCAACAACAGTGATATTTTGATACGTTCAACTTCCTTCTGAATCATCAATGTTCTCTTAATGTTGTCAAATGTTTGCCTCCCCTCCACAAAACCACATTGATCCATGTCTATCAATTTTGGCATCACTTTGGCCATTCTTTTAGCGGGTCTATTTTATATATTTGAACGTTTAAATGTTCGAATCACTAAAGATCGAACTTTAGTGATCAAATATTTAAATGTTCGAATATATTAAAAATTAATATTTAAAAGAAAAAAACTAAAAGTAAAGGGTTTAAGCAGAGGGGCAAGCCCCCTGCACCCCCCACACCCCCCGCTACTTAAATATACCAACTCCGAGATCGCACTTCAGTGTGCTACAGTATGGAAATGGAAAATTTCCCATTTCCTACACTGTAGCATGATCTTGGAGTTGGTATATTTTAGTAGCGGGGGGTGGGGGGTACAGGGGGGTTTGGCCCCCTGCTTACACCCTTTAGTTTTACTTTTTTTTGTTTAGTTTTTTTTTTTTTCTTTTTTAATTTTTTAAAATATTTGAACATTTAAATATTCGATCACTAAAGTTCAATCTTTAGCGATTCGAACATTTAACCGTTCGAATATATAAAATAGACCCATTTTAGCCATTATAGACATAAACACTTTATAATTGTGGTTCAGTATTGAATTGGGCCTGTATGAAGTTGGATCTGATGGGTCTTTATCCTCTTTAGGTATTCTAGCTACTACCACTTTCTTCCAGGAAGTTAGTGCTTCACCTCCAAATAAGATACATAGAACCTTCCAGATCTTTATCAGTTTTTTGCACATAGCTTCCAAACTTCCTCAAGAATACCATCTAGTTCTTGTAGATTGGTTATACATAAAAATTTTTATCTCACCCCCTCCTATCTTAACTATTAGTAATTTAGCCTCATCTACCTCTAACTTTGGCATATTTAATTCTTCCATAAACATTTCCATTTGCACCTTTTCTTGATGGCACTAAAAAAAATCTTGAGTAAAAGCCTTCCCCTAACTGAGGAGGAAGAACAGCTTCTATTACTCCCTGAGACAGCATATGATGCAAGATAGGGGGAAGAGAAGAGTTTTGTTTGGGGGATTAGGAGGGATCCCGTGGAAACGAAGAATTTCCTCTCACTGCTATCTGTATCCTAGATGGCTACACTTAGCACCAATTTGTCTGAAACAAAAACAAAGATTCAGACTTTCTGGAAGAGATAAAGGGACTGCTGAGGAAGGGGGGCAAGATCCCTTGTATAGTCATTCTGACTTCTTATTTGACTGTCCTTTGTTCTAAGGTGGCCTCACACATTTTTTGAAACCTACCTGCCATTGCTTTTTAAGTGTCTGCTTACCATCACTCTGCGGATAATGTTTATTTTGTTTATTGCCAAAATTAGATGAGGGAACAGAGAATCCTTTGGTGAATTTATAGAAGGAGGGCTGAAAATCTGAGAGATTCCCTCAGTCAGCTTAACTCTCTCATCACACGTTTTGATAACCTCTGCAGCAGAGGATCCAAAAACTAAATCTTTATCTAAGGGATAATTCAAAATATCATTTTTGACATCTTGTGAGACATTCTTAGATTGTAAACAAGCAAACCTCCTTAAAACAGTTCCAGTGACAACAGTCCAAGAAGTATTATCTACAGAGTCATAAACACATTTCAATGAATAGTGACTTGAAAAATAGAACAAACTAAATTACACAATGCAGATATTTTTCTTACAATAGGAAACTGAAGCCAAAACATTTTTCATACCTTTACAATTAGTCATGATACACTTTAGCATATGGGTGTGACAGTTTCAAATTCTAAAATTCAAAGTTGCTGCAGCATAAACTTTTCCCATACTTATCAAAAACGTTATCATCCTTATCAGTAGGAGAAGGATTAGAATTAAGAAAATGTTTGGCAGCAGATGGATTTACTAAAGCTATAGCTTCTGGGTGAAGTCCAGGATTAGTGTATAAAGCCTTGAAAGATGAGGAATTTTATGCAACCTAACTGCTTTCTTAAGAGCAGTAGGGAGGGTAAAGGTTCTGGAAATTCCTGGTGAAGCAAATCATTATAATTTCTTAGGGACTGAGAAACTTCAGTGTTCCCCCACTGAAGACATTGATTCATCCTGGGAATAGATAAAGAGTACCCCTCACAGTTAAAATCAGATACCACACTCTCCTCAGAATCTGAATCAGAAACCAGAGGAGAAGAAAATGCATCTCTCCCTTCACAGTCCCCTGCAGATTAAGATCCTTGAACCTCTTCAGGAAAGAGGAATCCCTTTTTCTTTTACCAGAAACCACCTTATAACAAAGGTCAAGAGCCAGTGCAAGATTCTGAGCCAAGCCCAAGACATTACTCCTGCCCAGAGTAACTGGCACAGGAGAAGATAAATGTTTATTTTTCTTTCTTTTTTGAACAGCTTTCTTGGGGATGGGCACAACATTCTGGCTAAACAGGAGCGCATTCCCTACCCATTCTTGCATGACCAACAACTACAGTTCTTTGCCCACTGAGGGGAACCCCAACAGCCACAGAGGATGTGACTAACTCTCAGTCCATGCTGGCTGTTTAAACTACACTAGAGGGATCTGAAGAAAAAGTTAAGTGGTCTGAAGCACCAGCACTGGCTACAGCAATGTCACCTATCTGCAGGCTGCTTAACAGTCTTTTTTCTTTTTGTTGCTGGAAGAAGGTCTGACTGGGGGGCTAGTAGTTTGTTCCATGGTCATGCAGAAAAGGGTGCTTTTTCTGAGGGAAGCTTTAGCAGCAATAGTCAGTAAAAAAAAGTAGCAAAAAAGTAACTTTTCCCCTGGAAAAAAACAATAAAAATAACTTTAAACACTTTACACAGCCGAAAAAAGTAAAATAAACACAGTTTCTCCACAGTAAAAAAGTTTTAAACAACTTTTAACAACATTTTACCAGAAAAGTAAAAATGTGTTCTCCCTTTTAAAATACATAAAAGTCATGATACAGCCAAAACATTTTTTTCTAGTTTAAAAGTACATTTTTCTCATAGAAAGTTACTTTAAACAAATAAAAAAGTAATGTGGAAGTTGTTTTCCTCAAGGGAACGTATTTACTCAGCAATGGAGCAGTGTTAGCTAGCCATCAGTCCTTGAAAGCCGGAAGAGGAGTTCTCTTCTCCATGACAGGAAAGATCTGGAGTGCTTGGCACCAAAGCCTGATATTTAATCAACAATGCTGGAGCTGACCAATAGCTTGGGCATGTGAAATATCCTATGCAGAATATAACCCATATAGCTAAGGCTGCTGCAGCAGCAATCCAGATGAAGAACATTAACCTGAGCAATAACCCACTTAAAACCATATTTGTCTGAAGAGGGATATCCTCCAGCTATGGAGACCTCAGAGTGTTTTATTTCACCAGAAGCATAGTTTGCTGTCCAGGCCTATGAAATCCAATGGAGATAAACCCAGACAACCATTGAGGAGGGAGTAAACAGCTAGGCTTAAGCCACATCTCTAAGAGTCAAGACTTCAAAGTAATATCAAGCTTGCAGCATTTGTATTTCAAGAAGCTTGTTTATTCACTTATTTGAAGTTTGTTGACCTGGGTAGTAGGTTGATCCTGAAAACTTATTTGAACCACTGCCTAGGAAATGCAGGTCATGTATTGGAGGTTAAAGAGTTATTATAAAAATGTATAATCAAAATACATTCACTTTAAGGACTTGACTGTTCACATCCTGATAAACATAAGATAAAGATTCTAAATGAAATGTTAAGATATGATGACACCAGATTTAAGACTGGCACTTTAATACAATGAGTCAGCCTAAGGCTAAGTAACACAGCTAAGGTCCAATAACACACTAAGGCTAAATAACATAAATGTATTATCTTGATAAAAGTCAAGTTGCTGTATTTGTAATGAGCACATTATTGGTTCAGAGTTTGTACTTTCTGTTATTGTTTGACTGCTTTATTCTTTGTATTTCTTTGAACACGCAAACACACACACACACACTAGACGTGTGTGTGTGTGTGTGTGTGTGTGTGTGTGTGTGTGTGTGTGTGTGTGTGTGTGTGTGTGTGTGTGAAGGTGAAGCCAGGATTGTTGCTGAAGAGTCTCTGGACAAGTCCACTCTTCTAGTTAACAAACGGAAATAGATAGATGATAGATAGATAGATAGATAGATAGATAGATAGATAGATAGATAGATAGATAGATAGAATGTATGCCAGATGAAAAAACAGAGTTATTGTCACCTAAGATAGCTTGGGACCAGATATAAAATTAATCATACAGAACTTATATATTTTGTATATATTTGTTAACTGGGTAAACCCACTGGACACAGTGTTCCTTTTGAATTATCTAGCAAAGTGACTTAATGAGAATCACATAGCTTACATATGGAAGTAGAAGGAATCAATCTCAGGACTTGGTTGAAATCCCTTCAGATTTGTTTCTGATTGCTGCATTGTTATCAGGAAGTAGAAACAGCTTCTGTTCAAAAACCATGAAGAAAGGGGATGCAAGAAAAATAATTACTTAATTTCTCATTTAATTCTCATAATGCAACTGACTCTCCACTATGGCAATGTGACTATGTTCTAATCTGAGAATTAGAGTAGAAAACTGAACATGTTCTGGTGAAGGTGGCAGTTCAGGAGACAGAGGAAAAGATCAAAGCTACTGTTATTAAACAGTGTGTTCTGGCTTAAGTTGTTAAGGGGGTTTAACACCTGAAATATGCAACAAGAAGTGTTAGATCAGAAGGAAAATTAGGAAACCATTTAAGTAACTGGACAGTAGGAAGGAGAAGAGGATCTGATTTATTATCAGAACTGACATGTAATTGAGAAAATGCCATTCATATCAAACTGCATTTAACAATTCTTCACTGAGTAATGTTCACACCAGGGATGTCATTCTTTGATAATTCCGAAGGTAATTAGGTGCTGCTGTACTAGTGCAGAGGGATAAAGCCTAGACCGCAGCCCAGCTGAACCCAGGTTCAATTAGCAGCTTGGGCAACTGAAGGAGTGGCCGCTAGGATGGAAGTGCCTGTCTTGGGAGGGAAAATGCATGGTGATGATGCTCCCTAAGGGGAGATGTAGTCC